>NC_057813.1:160575752-160597335 GCF_018294505.1 Triticum aestivum
ACGCGTACGCTTACGCGAGACTGGTTTCACCGTTACGAGCACTCGTGCTTAAAGGTGGCTGGCGGGTGTCTGTCTCTCTCACTTTAGTTGAATCGAGTGTGGCTACGCCCGGTCCTTGTGAAGGTTAAAACGGAGTCTATTTGACAAACTATCGTTGTGGTTTTGATGCGTAGGTGAGATTGGTTCTTGCTTAAGCCCGTAGCAGCCACGTAAAATTTGCAACAACAAAGTAGAGGACGTCTAACTTGTTTTTGCAGGGCATGTTGTGATGTGATATGGCCAAGACATGATGCTATATTTTATTGTATGAGATGATCATGTTTTGTAACCGAAGTTATCGGCAACTGGCAGGAGCCATATGGTTGTCGCTTTATTGTATGAAATGCAAACGCCCTGTAATTGCTTTACTTTATCACTAAGCGGTAGTGATAGTCGTAGAAGCAATAGATGGCGTAACGACAACGATGCTACGATGGAGATCAAGGTGTCGCGCCGGTGACGATGGTGATCACGATGGTGCTTCGAAGATGGAGATCACAAGCACAAGATGATGATGGCCATATCATATCACTTATATTGATTGCATGTGATGTTTATCCTTTATGCATCTTATCTTGCTTTGATTGACGGTAGCATTTTAAGATGATATCTCACTAATTATCAAGAAGTGTTCTCCCTGAGTATGCACCGTTGCGAAAGTTCTTCGTGCTGAGACACCACGTGATGATCGGGTGTGATAGGCTCTACGTTCAAATACAACGGGTGCAAAACAGTTGCACACGCGAAATACTCAGGTTATACTTGACGAGCCTAGCATATACAGATATGGCCTCGGAACACGGGGACCGAAAGGTCGAGCGTGAATCATATAGTAGATATGATCAACATAGAGATGTTCACCATTGAAACTACTCCATCTCACGTGATGATCGGACATGGTTTAGTTGATTTGGATCACGTAATCACTTAGATGACTAGAGAGATGTCTGTCTAAGTGGGAGTTCTTTAGTAATATGATTAATTGAACTTAAATTTATCATGAACTTAGTACCTGATAGTATTTTGCTTGTCTATGTTTGTTTGTAGATAGATGGCTCGTGCTGTTGTTCCGTTGAATTTTAATGCGTTCCTTGAGAAAGCAAAGTTGAAAGATGATGGTAGCAATTACACGGACTGGGTCCGTAACCTGAGGATTATCCTCATTGCTACACAGAAGAGTTACGTCCTGGAAGCACCGCTGGGTGCCAGGCCTGCTGCTGATGCAACTGACGACGTTAAGAACGTCTGGCAGAGCAAAGCTGATGACTACTCTATAGTTCAGTGTGCCATGCTTTACGGCTTAGAACCGGGTCTTCAACGACGTTTTGAACGTCATGGGGCATATGAAATGTTCCAGGAGTTGAAGTTAATATTTCAAGCAAATGCCCGGATTGAGAGATATGAAGTCTCCAATAAGTTTTACAGCTGCAAGATGGAGGAGAACAGTTCTGTCAGTGAGCATATACTCAAAATGTCTGGGTATAATAATCACTTGATTCAACTGGGAGTTAATATTCCGGATGATAGCGTCATTGACAGAATTCTCCAATCACTGCCACCAAGCTACAAGAGCTTTGTGATGAACTATAGTATGCAAGGGATGAACAAGACTATTCCCGAGCTCTTCGCGATGCTGAAAGCCGCGGAGGTAGAAATCAAAAAGGAGCATCAAGTGTTGATGGTCAACAAGACCACTGGTTTCAAGAAAAGGGGCAAAGGGAAGAAGAAGGGGAACTTCAAAAGGAACGGCAAACAAGTTGCTGCTCAAGTGAAGAAACCCAAGTCTGGACCTAAGCCTGAAACTGAGTGCTTCTACTGCAAGCAGGCTGGACACTGGAAGCGGAATTGCCCCAAGTATTTGGCGGATAAGAAGGATGGCAAAGTGAACAAAGGTATATGTGATATACATGTTATTGATGTGTACCTTACTAATGCTTGCAGTAGCACCTGGGTATTTGATACTGGTTCTGTTGCTAACATTTGCAACTCGAAACAGGGACTACGGATTAAGCGAAGATTAGCTAAGGACGAGGTGACGATGCGCGTGGGAAATGGTTCCAAAGTCGATGTGATCGCGGTCGGCACGCTACCTCTACATCTACCATCGGGATTAGTTTTAGACCTGAATAATTGTTATTTGGTGCCTGCGTTGAGCATGAACATTATATCTGGATCTTGTTTGATGCGAGACGGTTATTCATTTAAATCAGAGAATAATGGTTGTTCTATTTATATGAGTAATATCTTTTATGGTCATGCACCCTTGAAGAGTGGTCTATTTTTATTAAATCTCGATAGTAGTGATACACATATTCATAATGTTGAAGCCAAAAGATGCAGAGTTGATAATGATAGTGCAACATATTTGTGGCACTGCCGTTTAGGTCATATCGGTGTAAAACGCATGAAGAAACTCCATACTGATGGACTTCTGGAATCACTTGATTATGAATCACTTGGTACTTGCGAACCGTGCCTCATGGGCAAGATGACCAAAACACCATTCTCCGGATCTATGGAGAGAGCAACAGATTTCTTGGAAATCATACATACAGATGCATGTGGTCCGATGAATGTTGAGACTCGTGGCGGATATCGTTATTTCCTCACCTTCACAGATGATTTGAGCAGATATGGGTATATCTACTTGATGAAGCACAAGTCTGAAACATTTGAAAAGTTCAAAGAATTTCAGAGTGAAGTAGAAAATCATCGTAACAAGAAAATAAAGTTTCTACGATCTGATCGTGGAGGAGAATATTTGAGTTACGAGTTTGGTTTACATTTGAAACAATGTGGAATAGTTTCGCAACTCACGCCACCTGGAACACCACAGCAAAATGGTGTGTCCGAACGTCGTAATCGTACTTTACTTGATATGGTGCGATCTATGATGTCTCTTACCGATTTACCGCTATCGTTTTGGGGTTATGCTTTAGAGACGGCCGCATTCACGTTAAATAGGGCACCATCAAAATCCGTTGAGACGACGCCTTATGAACTGTGGTTTGGCAAGAAACCAAAGTTGTCGTTTCTCAAAGTTTGGGGCTGCGATGCTTATGTGAAGAAACTTCAACCAAATAAGCTCGAACCCAAATCGGAGAAATGTGTCTTCATAGGATACCCAAAGGAGACAATTGGGTACACCTTCTATCACAGATCTGAAGGCAAGATTTTCGTTGCTAAAATCGGATCCTTTCTAGAGAAGGAGTTTCTCTCGAAAGAAGTGAGTGGGAGGAAAGTAGAACTTGATGAGATAATTGTATCTACTCCCTTATTGGAAAGTAGTTCATCACAAGAACCGGTTCCTGTGACAACTACACCAATTAGTGAGGAAGCTAATGATATTGATCATGAAACTTCAGATCAAGTTTCTACTGAACCTCGTAGGTCTACCAGAGTAAGATCCGCACCAGAGTGGTATGGAAATCCTATTCTGGAAGTCATGTTACTAGACCATGATGAACCTACGAACTATGAGGAAGCGATGATGAGCCCAGATTCCGCAAAATGGCTAGAGGCCATGAAATCTGAGATAGGATCCATGTATGAAAACAAAGTATGGACTTTGGTTGACTTGCCCGATGATCGGCAAGCCATTGAGAATAAATGGATCTTTAAGAAGAAGACTGATGCTGATGGTAATGTTACTGTCTACAAAGCTCGACTTGTTGCAAAAGGTTTTCGACAAGTTCAAGGGGTTGACTACGATGAGACTTTCTCACCCGTAGCGATGCTTAAGTCTGTCCGAATCATGTTGGCTATTGCTGCATTTCATGATTATGAAATTTAGCAAATGGATGTCAAGACTGCATTCTTGAATGGATTTCTAGAAGAAGAGTTGTATATGATGCAACCTGAAGGTTTTGTTGATCCAAAAGGTGCTGACAAAGTGTGCAAGCTCCAACGTTCCATTTATGGACTGGTGCAAGCATCTCGGAGTTGGAATAAACGTTTTGATAGTGTGATCAAAGCATATGGCTTTATACAGACTTTTGGAGAAGCCTGTATTTACAAGAAAGTGAGTGGGAGCTCTATAGCATTTCTAGTTTTATATGTTGATGACATATTATTAATTGGAAATGATATAGAATTTCTGGATAGCATAAAGGGATACTTGAATAAAAGTTTTTCTATGAAAGACCTCGGTGAAGCTGCTTACATATTGGGCATCAAGATCTATAGAGATAGATCAAGACGCTTAATAGGACTTTCACAAAGTACATACCTTGACAAAATTTTGAAAAAGTTCAAAATGGATCAGGCAAAGAAAGGATTCTTGCCTGTGCTACAAGGTGTGAAGTTGAGTCAAACTCAATGCCCGACCACAGCAGAAGATAGAGAGAAAATGAAAGATGTTCCCTATGCTTCAGCCATAGGCTCTATCATGTATGCAATGCTGTGTACCAGACCTGACATATGCTTAGCAATAAGCTTGGCAGGTAGGTACCAAAGTAATCCAGGAGTGGATCACTGGACAGCGGTCAAGAACATCCTGAAATACCTGAAAAGGACTAAGGATATGTTTCTCGTATATGGAGGTGACAAAGAGCTAGTCGTAAATGGTTACGTCGATGCAAGCTTTGACACTGATCCGGACGATTCTAAATCGTAGACCGGATACGTGTTTTTATTAAACGGTGGAGCTGTAAGTTGGTGCAGTTCTAAACAAAGCGTCGTGGTGGGATCTACATGTGAAGCGGAGTACATAGCTGCTTCTGAAGCAGCAAATGAAGGAGTCTGGATGAAGGAGTTCATTTCCGATCTAGGTGTCATACCTAGTGCATCGGGACTAATGAAGATCTTCTGTGACAATACTGGTGCAATTGCCTTGGCAAAGGAATCCAGATTTCACAAGAGGACCAAGCACATCAAGAGACGCTTCAATTCCATTCGGGACCAAGTCCAAGTGGGAGACATAGAGATTTGCAAGATACATACGGATCTGAATGTTGCAGACCCATTGACTAAGCCTCTCTTACGAGCAAAACATGATCAGCACCAAGACTCCATGGGTGTTAGAATCATTACTATGTAATCTAGATTATTGACTCTAGTGCAAGTGGGAGACTGAAGGAAATATGCCCTAGAGGCAATAATAAAGTTATTATTTATTTCCTCATATCATGATAAATGTTTATTATTCATGCTAGAATTGTATTAACCGGAAACATGATACATGTGTGAATACATAGACAAACATATAGTCACTAGTATGCCTCTACTTGACTAGCTCATTAATCAAAGATGGTTATGTTTCCTAACCATTGACATGTGTTGTCATTTGATTAATGGGATCACATCATTAGGAGAATGAGGTGATTGACATGACCCATCCCGTTAGCTTAGCACTTGATCGTTTAGTATTCTGCTATTGCTTCCTTCATGACTTATACATGTTCCTGTAACTATGAGAATTGTGTAACTCCCGTTTACCGGAGGAACACTTTGGGTACTACCAAACGTCACAACGTAACTGGGTGATTATAAAGGAGTACTACAGGTGTCTCCGAAGGTACATGTTGAGTTAGCATAATTCAAGATTAGGTTTTGTCACTCCGATTGTCGGGGAGGTATCTCTGGGCCCTCTCGGCAATGCTCATCACCTAAGCCTTGCAAGCATGTAACTAATGAGTTAGTTATAAGATGAAGTATTACAGAACGAGTAAAGAGACTTGTCGATAACGAGATTGAACTAGGTATTGGATACCGACGATCGAATCTCGGACAAGTAACATACCGATGACAAAGGGAACAACGTATGTTGTTATGCGGTTTGACCGATAAAGATCTTCGTAGAATATGTAGGAACCAATATGGGCATCCAGGTCCCGCTATTGGTTATTGACCAGAGATGTGTCTCAGTCATGTCTACATCGTTCTCGAACCGTAGGGTCCGCACGCTTAAGGTTTCGATGACAGTTATATTATGAGTTTATGTATTTTGATGTACCGAAGGTTGTTCGGAGTCCCGGATATGATTACGGACATGACGAGGAGTCTCGAAATGGTCGAGACATAAAGATTGATATATTGGACGGATATATTTGGACACCGGAAAGGTTCCGGAGAAGTTTGGAGCCCCGGGAGGTTACCGGAACCCCCCGGGAGGTATATGGGCCTTATTGGGCCCATGTAGGAGGAAGAGAGAAGGAGCAAGGGAGGGGGGCGCGCCCCCCCAAGACCAATCCGAATTGGGGAGGGGGGCCGGCCCCCCCTTTCCTTTCTCCTTCCCCCTCTTCCTATTACTACTACTAGTACTACTTCCTAATACTAGTACTCTTTCCTTCCCCCTCCAACTAAGATAAGGAAAAGAGAGGGAAACCTACTTGGAGTAGGTTTCCCCCTCCTCATGGCGCGCCCCCCTAGGGCCGGCCACCTCCTCCCTCCCTCCTTTATATATGGGGGTAGGGGGGCACCCTAGAACACACAAGTTGATCATTGATCGTTCCTTAGCCGTGTGCGGTGCCCCCCTCCATGATATTACACCTCGGTCATATTGTAGCGGTGCTTAGGCGAAGCCCTGCAACAGGAGAACATCAAGATCGTCACCACGCCGTCGTGCTGACGGAACTCCCCCTCGGCGCCTCTGCTGGATCGGAGATCGAGGGTGCGTCATCGAGCTGTACGCGTGTCAAGAACTCGGAGGTGCCGGAGTAACGGTACTTGGATCGGTTGAACCGGAGGACGTACGACTACTTCCTCTACGTTGCGTCAACGCTTCTGCTTCGGTCTACGAGGGTACGTAGACAACACTCTCCCCTTGTTGCTATATCATCACCATGATCTTGCGTGTGCGTAGGAATTTTTTTGAAATTACTACGTTCCCCAACAGTCATGTGGTGGGCCTTGGAGAAACTCAAAGTCCCGGGAAAGTACATCACCCTCATCAAGGACATGTACGATAATGTTGTGACAAGTGTTCAAACAAGTGATGTCGACACTGATGACTTCCCGATTAAGATAGGACTGCATCAGGGGGTAGCTTTGAGCCCTTATCTTTTTGCCTTGGTGATGGATGAGGTCGCAAGGGATATACAAGGAGATATCCCATAGTGTATGTTCTTTGCGGATGATGTGGTGCTTGTTGATGATAGTTGGACATGGGTAAATAGAAAGTTAGAGTTATGGAGACAAACCTTGAAATCAAAAAAAATTAGTCGTAGTAGAACTAAAACCAAGTATATGATATGCGGTTTCAGTACTACTAGGCGCGAGGAGGAGGAGGTTAGCCTTAATGGGCAGGTGGTGTCTCAGAATGACACCTTTCAATATTTGGGGTCAATGCTGCAAAAGGATGGGGGTATTGATAAAGATGTGAACCATCAAATCAAAGCCGGATGGAAGAAGTGGCGCCAAGCTTCTGCCATCTCTGTGACAAGAGAGTGCCACAAAAACTAAAAGGCAGGTTTTACATGATAGCAGTTTAACCCGCAATGTGTATGACGCTGAGTGTTGGCCGACTAAAAGGCGACATATTCAACAGTTAGGTGTGGCAGAGATGCGCATGTTGAGATGGATGTGTGGCCATATGAGGAAGGATATAGTTCAAAATGATGATATACGAGATAGAGTTAGGGTAGCACCAATTGAAGAGAAGCTTGTTCAACATCGACTGAGATGGTTTGGGCATATTTAGCGCAAGCCTCCAGAAGCTCTAGTGCATAGCATATGGATAAAGCGTGCGAAGAATGTCAAGAGAGGTCACGGTAGACCGAATTTGACATAGGAAGAGTCTGTAAAGAGAGATCTGAAGGATTGGAGTATCATCACAAAACTAGCTATGGACAGGGGTGCATGAAAACTTGCTATCTATGTGCCACAACCATGAATTGGTCGCGAGATTTTATGAGCTTCACCTTTAGTCTACCCCAACTTGTTTGGGACTAAAGGCTTTTTTGTTGTTGTTTGTTGTTGTTGGGAAGCAAATACACACACTCTACAAAATACTGATGCAGCCACATAATTGTGTAGGATGCCTCGGGCATGGGAAAATAGTCAACAACCCTACATCTGCCTTGCTTGTGGGGCTTATCCATAGAGATCGCATGTTTTTGTACAATCACCTTTAACTGCCCATGAGGCCTATTATCAGTCTTCTTGGAAAACTTCTTGGTTCCCCGGCTGGACACGGTGGCCCTCTTGGCAGTAGGCTTAGGAGGAATTACGTAGTTCTCTTCTTCAAACTCTTACTCAATCTTGTTTCTCGCAGCCCCACTGCCACCAAAACTTGGATCATCTCTAGTGAACCGCTTGGATGAGCAGAGGGCATCCACGGAATCGGTTGAAGCTTGAAAACCGAGGTATGTGATTTAGAGAATACAAAGTATAGATAAGTGGGCATGCATTTATATGGAAGTCGAAAAGATATGGTCACAGAGCACAAGAATTTTTTTTGGGCCCTTTGCTTCAGCCCGGGACAGTTTCGCCAGGAGATTTTCAATATCCGGCCGAGGAAAAGAGGTCGGTTTTTTCCCATGCAAAAATTGACCATGCACACATTTGGAAACACGATAACATAGTTGGTACAAGGAACTTAGGACTAGATACCGTGAAGGGAGTGCGTCCTAAGATTTCATATGAATAGGAGAAAATTTTAACCTAGAAACAACCAAGGAGGCAAAGCTCACCATGGGAGGAGACTCCTATAGCAAACTTGCCAGTTTCGTCAGTCCTTCCCATCCTGGTGATGGACTACGGTAGCTCTGATGATGCTTGATGAAGCCGACAAGAATCAACCCCAACGGAGACCTCCCCTCCACCAAATGAAGAAATTTGCAGTGAAGAATGTAGATCGAAGGTGGCGGAGTGGAAGGGAAAGAGGAGCCAGGCCCAGGGTATCATAATATAAATTCATCTCACTATAGATGAAATTTTGCTACATATGTACATAAAAGAGTATCATAAATATTTAGTAGTTCATATGGAAAAGTGATGCTCATATATGTTCAATTAAGTAATTATCACCTTCTACTTCACATTTTAGTGTATAGTTTCAACATTGTTAAAAGCATTTAGAACCTACTATAGTTTGGATGGCTAGCAAAGGTAGTTATACCCCCAATCCACTAAAGATCAGACTGTGAATTTTATCTCCCAGTGTGAAATGTTTTTGACCATAAGATTCAAAGAATTTTATCTCCTATTGCATTTCTCATTCCAAATATAATAAGATACAAATATACATATTTACAAGGACCCTTACTGGTTTGGGCAGGGAAGATGAAACGCCTCTCTGAATGTCATGACCCCCTAGAAATCCTTGACCAATACATCTTCATTAATGGCAAAGGAGAAAGCGCATTGAGACACTGAAAGAAGATCTTAAATATTTGATGAAGAAGATATTAATATCATATGCTCTTGGCGGTTTTATCAATCTTAAATCCCTACAACTAACTTCCCCCTTCACTTTCTCTCTTCTTTCTTGTTCGATTTGAGAGTTGGGAGGGGCGCTTCCGCTCCTCTCCTTCTCTCTAACGGCTTTGGATTAGAAGCAGTGGCCAAGCTGCGCATAGCCTATGGGGTCAGCTGACTCCACATACCCCACATCTTTTCTATAAACATCCCTTTGTTTTTCTAAAATTTATGACAAGTCCTTAAAACTTAAGAAGATTGACCTGCAACTTATTAATGACCTCGTAGGGTTTTTCTGCTGGCGCCATCACTGATTAGGAGGTCGGCTTGCTGTTGTATATAGTAGGGTTAGGATTATATCTAGTTTGGAGGCTATCCACGGGGCGTCCCTCGCTATGTCGCGGCGGAGCTTCATTTCGACGCTCTCCAGCGACGTCTGAAAGTTGCCCGCCCCCTCTTCCGGTTGCTCTCCATGGAGGATGGCGGCTGCCAAAGGACGATCCGGTGTTCTCTGAGTATGCTTGGTGAAAGGCTGGATCGGGTAGCCGGGGGCCTCGTTCCTCTTCTCTTTTGCCATCACGAGGACAGAAGGGATGGAGGTGGCAAAGCTGTGACACACCCACTTGGGTCTGGAGTTCCACGCGAAGAAGCTGACATGTTCATCATCATCCTCTCCCTCATAATCAATATATATGAGGCAAATCTTTTGTCTTTGTTTAAGAAAATGTGGATCTACACGACTCGGTATTTTCAAAAACAATATACAAAACATAATCTGAAATTACACCATTGATCCCTTCCTTTCGTGCCCACTCCACTCACACCTGCCCACAACACAGCCCCGGTTCATTGCAGCATGTGCAGCCAGCCGCATCGCCCAACGGTCTCCAACGCGGTCGGCCAAATGACGCCCATGCCCAGGCCCCGCGGGCACACCTCCACACCCACCGCCGGGGCTTTATCCGTCATTTCGCTCGCCTCCCGTTTTTAGGAATCATTCCCCGGTACGGTACCCCGCAGAAAGGCAGAAGCTCCTTCCTCCCCCAAAAAAAGCGAGACGACGGGACGAGACAGCGAGGGCGAGACAGACAGACAGGAGGCCGAGGCCGAGGCCGAGGCGCGACCCACCCAAGCAAGCCCTAGGCGACGAGACGCGACGGCGACGACGGCGGCGGCGAAGGCGTATCCCGCGTCCGCGTGCCCGGATTCGGGGCTCATCCGGTCGGCTCGGCCATGTCCACCAAGAGGTAACGCGATTCCCCCGATTCGATTGTGCGCACGCCCTGTCTCGCGCGGTTCTAAGTGCGGATTCGGTAGCGGTAGGGGTTCGCGTGCGCTGGTGTCGCGTGGTGGCTTCCCGTAGGGGTGCCACTGAGCCCTGGATGGATTGAGCTGCGTCGAGCTTGCCTGGGTCTTCGTTTCGAGAATTTTGCCTGGGGCTTTGGATTGGGGGGAGCCGGAGGTGACAACATGCGTTTCGTGCTTAGAATTGGGAGTTGAGCTGGGCGCCGAGATGTTCCTCCGCGGTAGAGACGCCCACGGGAGTAAGTAAGCTGATGTGATGTGATACGCTTTGACACGATGCAAGATTTAACTCTCCGGAGCTTCGATTGTGTGCCTCCATTCCTGTGGTTGCGTTACCATGTTCACATCCACCATCTGTGGCGTTCTTTGTGGTGCCCCGCTTTGGGTTATGAATCTGTGACCTATCAAGCGTTTGTTGACCTATCAAGCGTTTGTTGGGGTTGGTGCTTAGTATATCTTCTTTCCGTTGTCTGTGGGTGTGGTGGGAAAGCCTACCTAGAGTCCAGTTACTTCTTGTTTGTTAGCAGCTGATAGTATTACGATTCTGCACGATTTAGGGTTTCAGATGGTACCCATTGGGAAAACTGATTTTGGATGGTTATATATACTGTTATCTGTGTAGATTGAATTCGAAGAACTGATTTCAGTTCGATTCGATTGTGGTGTATATGTTACTTCTTGGTTCTACAATCACAAGATTATTCTTGGGGACGACTTCCGAGGATTTAACAAATCATTTTTTGTGGGTTTGCGACTAAAAGTTCAGTTAACCTTGCTGTATATTAAGGAACTTAGGTAGAGCGATAAGTACTCCCTCTGTTCCATATTAGTTGTCGCTGAAACAAATGTATCTAGACGTATGTCAGTGCTAGATACATCCGTTTGAGCGACAACTAATATGGAATGGAGGGAGTATGTGTTTGCATAGCTAGGGCCTATGCTCCTGAGTTGCAAATTTCTTCACGAACTACATTCTTATTACACTCTCTATTTAACTTGTAAGGAGTATTCTCCTGGAACCCTGTTCTCTTGTCCTGTATAGCAAATACTTACTGCTGTTAACGGAAAAGGTAAAAACTATATGAAGTGTGAAAAAAGGGGAAACAAAGATTTAACCTAATCTTAGCCTCTCTCGTGAGACATAACTTCAAATTCTTAACTAAGTTATCTATCTAAGCATTAACTGCTGCAGCATTCTTTACCATCAGTTTACATTTTGCTTAGAGAAGCAATATTGGGCAGGAGATAGCTCCCGAGATTCCATTTTTTCTACTGTCAGATTATTTCCTTCCTGAGATGGAACTAACAATTTGATAGTTAGCTTACATGTCTTTTTGTTCTGACTGATCTCCTTCAGGGTTCTTTGCAAGTTCTTCATGCATGGTGCTTGCTTGAAAGGAGAGTATTGTGAGTTCTCCCACGACTGGAGTGACCAAGCAAATAATGTAACGTGTTAAAAACTATGGATGCGGATCTAGTTTCGTTGCCAGACTTCACAATGCATATCTTGTTGTGTTCCTTACTATGATGCTTGTTTGTGCAGGTTTGCACGTTTTACCAGAGAGGCTCATGCTCTTATGGTAACCGTTGCAGATATGACCATGTCAAGGTTTCTCGTAACAACCCAGTGCCTCCACTACCATCATCAAGTACCGCAACACGTAATTCCCCACTTCGCCCGCCACCATCATCAAGTACTGCGACACATGTTGCATCTACATCTCCACAACTTTTAAGTTCTGGACGTCCTCTTCACTTGGGACACCAAACAAATTCAAGCAACCAACGGCAACAGATATCTATGGATAAGCTGGCAGTTTCTGAAAGTAAGCCTGCATGGAGGAATGAGGTCCAACTTAACAGTGTATCAGAGGATGGGATTGGCTGGTCATCCATTCAAACTGCGCAAAACCAAACTTCCATGAAACTTGCTGATATGCCAATTTGTTCTTTTGCTGCTGGTGGTAACTGCCCGTATGGGGAAGAGTGTCCTCACATGCATGGGGATTTGTGTGCGTTCTGTGGGAAAATGTGCTTGCATCCTTATCGTCCTGATGAGAGGCAGGAGCATATCAAGCTATGTGAAAAGAACCACAAGCGTCTTGAGGCTTTGAAACGTAGCCAAGAAATAGAATGCAGTGTCTGCTTGGACCGTGTGCTCTCAAAGTCTACTGCTGCAGAAAGGAAATTTGGACTATTATCTGAATGTGATCATCCCTTCTGTATTTCATGCATAAGAAATTGGCGTGGCAACTCTCCTACATCTGGTATGGATGTGAACTCAGCACTGAGAGCTTGCCCAATATGCCGCAAACTTTCGTACTATGTCATTCCAAGTGTTCTTTGGTACTTCTCGAAAGAGGAAAAGTTGGAGATCACTGAAAACTACAAAGCAAAGCTCAAGTAAGATAGGCTTGTCCTGTTTTGTGGTCTTGTGCCCCAGCTTTATATAAGTAAAACTAGAATGCTACAAATATTTCAGTCATTGAACTTATCCTTACTTGGATGAATGAGCCGTATCAATTTACTAGAAATGGCACTTCTAATTATTTTGCCTCACATGTTCTTATTTCCTTTTCTTTGAATATTCAAGCCGATATGTTTCATGGAAGTGATTTAACATGAACATACTATGCTCCTTAGTACTTGATTATCATTCTACTGTCTGACCTACAAGTATACCATTGCAGGTCAATAGATTGCAAGTACTTCGATTTCGGAACGGGCACTTGCCCCTTCGGGACAAGCTGTTTCTACAAGGTGACATACTTCTTACATTCTATAAACATGTGAATACACATCTGCCTGCCCTATCCATATAGTTTGAGTTCACTACCAGGCCAGCTCCATCCCAGCGCTGTTGGCAGTAACTTGTTTATTCGGAACACTGGTAGCTAATAATGACCCTCTCCTCCGTCTGTTGGTCTACTGGAAACAGCCCAATTTACTTTGTTTTGATTCCAAGAGTCTTTTGTGTCCTCTCTAGTATTATCATCAGTTACAGTTATGCACTCCTCAGTTACCACTGCTTAATAGTCCTTGTTAGTTATTTGGTGGATAAAGATTGGAATGTGTAGACCAAGGTTGGAGTTTATGTTATGTTCAAGTTTGCATGTGTTTTAGGGGATATGATATTTGATTTCTTGCCGATTATTTTCCTAGATGGCTTCATTTATTGTAGAAACTGTGGATATGATTGTTGTAGCTTGCAATGTTAATTGATCGGTCTTTCCTCTTATTTGTCTTCTATTTTTGACTCAATCTTGTATCGTTTATGTTTTGCAGCATGCTTACAGAGATGGCCGCTTGGAAGAAGTCGTATTGCGACATCTTGATTGTGATGATGGAAGTACACTTATTGCTAAGAACATTAGGTGTGTGTTCTCTATCTGTTTTATGCAGTCTGCATATTTTACTTCTCCTTATTTTTCTCCTGTATTGCTGTCACATTCTAGGTTGTCAGACTTCCTCGGCCGGTTGCATCTTTAGGGA
Organism: Triticum aestivum; assembly: GCF_018294505.1. Taxonomy (NCBI): domain Eukaryota; kingdom Viridiplantae; phylum Streptophyta; class Magnoliopsida; order Poales; family Poaceae; genus Triticum; species Triticum aestivum. Next base: position 160,589,946 of record NC_057813.1, read on the forward strand.
CCTGCTTCATATATATCGAATGTAAGTTCTTTTGGGGGGTATGCAACCAACTCAATTATACTATTTTGGTGAAGTCGCGTGCAAGTAATGCCCATTTTCCATCGTTAATGTCATTTATTTGCTGTTGTGGGAGATAGTCATGCTGCTGTTCCACTGTTGGAAAAGGCAACGCTTGAGCGCTAGGCAATGACCAAAAGCCTTGCCTAGGGCATAAGCGAAACTCTAGCCATGGCAAGTAAGAAATTGTCCACTCAAGTGAAAAATCATGTCATACTGCACTGACGGACCAAATTGGCCATCTTCCAATTGCAATAGCTGGTAGTTTACTCACATATATTCTCCATTGATATCGTTACACATATAATATCCCAAATACAACATGGTAGTCAAAATTGTACGTCTGCCTAAGGTTGCGCCTAGGGTGCTTAAGCACCACCTAGGCGCTAGGCGAAGGTCAACTGCCTTGCTTAGGCCTAGCGCTTTTTCCAACCTTCCACTGATCAATTTCAGTGCTTGTAGTTATGTTCGTATTTCCACTGGCTGAATTGATTTTATCGAACTTGTGCAATCACGACGCCTGACATTTACTAACAGCACTGCATCCATTCTTCTCTTATTTTTTGGTGTTTTATTCCTACCAAACTACTCTTTTAATCAGTTGATAATGTGAACTGGAAAATTTGCATCCAGGCATCAATCATTCTGAGATTTCGCTGTCTACCAACTATTTGCAGTATTCCGAAGACATCAGTTTAAATCGAGGCATCTTGGAAAACTGCTGCTTTATCTCCAATTTTTTTGGTGGTTGCTTTGTCGCCAAACATACAAAGGCAATCCTTTTGTGCTGAAAAAGCTATCATTCCTGTCTCATGCATAAACTCTTACATAACCATTTGTGCCTAACTTCAGCACTGCTCGTTAATGCAGAAAATTCGAAGTTCGCTGCCGGACGCCTGGATGACCTTGTAGCGCTATTGACCAGTGAAACAATGGAAAAGAAGTTATGCTGCGAGTACTTGAAAAGTGAAAAAAATTACAATAATTAGAACTGCTGAAACGCCTTTCCGTATGCACTTTGTGTTGCTTCCTGGGTGGTCACCAGTGATTCGGTAGAACGTTACCTGGCCATTGTGCGAACGACCGGTGTGTAATACTCATTTCCAAACTGCCATTCCCCTGTTGAGGAAGGCTACCGCACCAACAACTGGTGAACTGAGACCGTTTGGTTGTATAACGTGTACGCTGGAGGAAAAAGGAAAAGAATTCAAAGAATCGCTTTATACTTGATTGTATGAAGTTTGTTTGGTCAGATGCTTGCCCATGAAATATGATTGAATTTGATCGTGTTTTAAGCTCATGATATAAGACTGATAATTTCATCAGTTCCACAACATATTTTTGTAACGTGAATTCTGCATTTTCTTCTGCGATACAACGGATCTTGGACCATATGCTCCTGATTTTAGTCGTGGAACAAAAAATGTCCATTGTCATCATACAACGTCCTCCTGAATGTTGTGTAACGCCTACCAATGACATCCCAAACAAGGATGGTTTCTGGAAAATCATTGTGGCTACCCTTCACCAACAGAGCAAACACTCTGCTCTGTAGTGCTGCAACTTAACGGAACCACAAAACAGGTTTTACTGGATGCTGGCCTATGTTTCTTATTACGTATTTGACAAACCGTTCGATTAACTAATAAGTAACAACTCATAAAAATGGCCCATAACCTTCACCATAGAGCTCAGTATAATGCATGTGCACCTATTATTGGTTGTTACATTTCCTTCAGCGGTTCACTTCAACTACATCTGGTTGGAATTTTTCATTCTAGAAACATTGCAAATTTTGAAGGATAATCAAATTATCAATTGGGAAAATGAAACATCTAAAAGCAAAAGAGTATATATATGTCAGTTAACTTGGCATCGATAAGTGTGCCAAACAAGTCTATGAAACACAATTAACTCAGAAATACACCATTCATATTTTTGTCTAGATTTGGTCAGGCCGGTGAACAATAAATTAGAGCATTACTGAAAAACTGACTAAATATAAGTGATCCAATCAGTGTTGGATCTCAATAAGTACATAGTACTTCCTCCGTTCTAAAATAGACGACCCAACTTTATAAGTACATAGTACTCCAACTATAACAAGTAGCCGACCCAAGATGAGTTCAAGTAAAGATAAACCAGTCAATATCTGAATATTGGTATCCAGACTATATATCCTAAACACTAAACATCAGAACAATTTATTGCGGGCCAACTGATACAACTAACTGAAGAGAAAATAGTATATGAAAGATGCCGAGAGCGTAAATATATTGAGTATTAAACTGAGAGCATTTCACATGTAGTTACAGAGAAATTTACAGACATATTTTACATTGACAATGGAAGAAGCATTCTTTGCTTACTTTTCTTGTGCTTCCTCTCTTCCTTGGTTAATCTCATGCACAAATATAGAAGTGCAGAAATACATGTAAAGGATAAAGCTATCCCTATGGACCTGAAATAAAAAGCAATACACGCGAACACTAGTAGAGCATACAAAGCAAGTTCCCATATCACGAGGAACACCTCAACCCTGCAGCAACCAACATAAAATAGTTGTGCGAGTCGGGATGCGAGCAATAATTTTTAACTGTAGTGCAAATAAGGAGAGACATGAAAATAATCCCTTCCTAAGAAGAGAACTTCTAACAATCCTGAATATTCATGCTGTCGTATGTCAAAAGAAACTTGTAAATATAGAACAAGTTGGTATGCCCGTTGTTTATTTTGCTTTCATTGTTATGGAACAACTGTGATATAGTGCTTTCGCACTAAACATAGCAATCAGGGCTTGTTTACATGAGGTGTCCCTCTTGAGATTTAGCTTACAATAATCATTTTGCTTGGTTCATTTATACAGCAGTCAATGAAAAGCAAAACTGCCATCTTGTTTAGCCTGTAATCCTGAGAACAGAAGCAATTGGGCAGGTAACAATCCAACACTAGCTACAACAAGATGAAGAACTATGGCTGTTACTCCCTTTGTTAACCTTATACCTAGCTAACAGCATAATGGTCGATTTGTCCTGTATGATCACTTAAATTCATCTTAACTTGGCAATATCGAAACATAATACTCAGGCTTGTGAGAAGAAACGGAATGGCTTAGGGTTGGCGCTTGCTTACCACGAGGAGCCGGCCGTGGAGGTGGAGGTGGAGGTGGAGGAGAAGAAGGATGCGGCTGCCCAGGCGTGCCTGGATCGCGCCTGATACTCCTTGACCTGCTCCGCCATGGGGTGCTGCTGCTCGGCGTCAATTCCTCGCGCCATCCCCCTTCTGGATTCCGACGCCCAACGGCGACGGCGACGGAGTTGGTCCGGGTCGAAGAGGTTTTTTTTTTTGTTTGGAGAAATGGGTCGAAGAGGAAATGGGGGGAATCGATCGCCTCTGCTGCTTTGGGCCAAGCACGTTCGGCTTTGGGCCACCACGGCATCAGCAATTTTTACAGCTTTTACGGCTTCTTTCGGTTTATTAAGATATGCGCCGTGCTTTTATGGCTGGCCCATGGGCACGGATTTTTGGCAAATCCTATTTGGCGCTGCAGGCGCCCGTTAATGTGTATTTTGCAAACGGGCGCCTGCAGCGCCCCGCGCTGGGCCGGCCCATGTAGGAGTTTTTTCTTCTGTGGTTTTAATCCGCCAAGAAAGAGTGCGCTCGCGGAGACTCGAACCAACAACCACTCTCTTCAGTACATACTGGTGCAACCACCCCGTCAATCACTCGAATGTGGTTAATTAAAACCTTTCTTTCCCCTTATTCTTTCCGTTCTGTTTCTTTTTATTTTATTTTATTTTGTTTTGCTTTTCCCTTTTTGTTTTCTATTTTTTTTGTTTTCTTCTTCCAAGGACAATAAATTATCTTGCACATACATGAACTTTTTCGTCAAATCGATGAACTTATTTTAAAATTAGATGAACCTTTTCAAATTCAATGAACTTTTTTTCAAATTGATGAACTATTTTTTCAAATATTTGTGTAGTTTTTTAAACCCATTAACTATTTTTTTCATTTTTCTGATGAACTATTTTCAAATTGGTGAACTTTTTTTCAAATCCGCTGGATTTTTTCAAAATCGATGAACTTTTTTTCGGATTCGATGAACCTTTTCTAATTATGATGAACTTTTCTCAAATTCGATGAACTTTTTCCAATTATGATGAACTTTTCTCAAATTTGATGAACTTTTTTCTGATTCGATGAACTTTCTTTAAATTCAATGAACTCTTTTCCAAATTCAATGAACTTTTATCAAATTTGATGAACTTCTTTTCAAATTCAATGATTTATTTTCAATTATTTTGAACTTTTTTCAAATCCGATGAACTTCTTTTCGAATTTGTGTTCTTTTTCAAAAATTCATCAAATCTGAAAAAAATCATCGACAAATGAAAAAAGTTCATCGATTCGAAAAGAGTTCACGAATATGAAAAAAAATCATCAAGTAAGGAAGAACAAAAAACCAGAAAACTAAAAATGAAGTAAAGGAAAAAGGAAAGAAGGCAAAGGAAGGAAAGAAGGGAAAGGAAGGAAAGAAGGTAAAGGAAAGAAGGGAAAGAAGGTAAAGGAAAGAAGGGAAATAATATAAAGATGAAACAAAGTTATAGTTCAAACCCGCTCAAGGGGCCGAGCGCTTAGCGCAACGTAGCACAAAACGTGAGGTCGCAGGTTTGATACATTCGCTGGCTCTAACTTTTCCCTTAATTCCCTTTTGCGCGCGCGCCCGTATTAGGCCAGCCCAAGAGCGCAGCTGCGTGGGCGCCAAAACTCCTAGTTGGCGCTGAAGGCGCTGACTAGGAGCTCCCCGAATTTTTGTCAAGGCACGAGCCCGGCATGGCACGGGCACAAAATGGTTCGGCCGGCCTTTGGCCCACCAAGGAACAAGTCCGATCCTTTTATCTATGGCCTGTCATGTGGCTGAAATCGGTCCTTTTAGCACTGTTTGGGGCTGTTTAGCCTTTTTTTACCTACAAGCAAAAGGTTCGCATTACTCCGGAAGGCCGAACCTTTTGTTTTTCTTTTCTAAAAAAAGCAAAAAGTCCGGCAGGCCGAAAGGGCCCAGAAAACTGAAAATCAACTCGAGATGGCCCGTAGCCATATCATACCGGGCCGACCTTTTTAGCTCGCGTACTAGGTCAAATGTAGCGACCAGACCTCAAATGGTCAAGTCTCTATGCATTAGTGTCATCCCTGGATCGGTAATTCTAATACACACAATACTCGAGGAATTATAACAGAGTTTCAATCACACGCTTATTACATCGAGTCCTCATAAAGAGTATGATTACAAAAATATCATGGCTGAAGGCCATCTAAACTAGATAACTGCGGAAGCTTCAAAGGTAAATGAGTCCATCAACTCCAACGGAATAGCTGAGTGCAAAACAACGACCTATCACACCTTATTCGTCGTATGAGTAGTCTGCAACATAAGACGTTGCAACCCGAAATAGGTCAGCACATGGAATATGCTGGCAGACACTATAAAGCAATTAAATGCAAGAACTATATCTACAAGTAATATTTGGCTGGTGGAGGCTGTAAGTTTCATGGTTTTGCATAAAGCTAATTTTTCCTTACAACAAAGGAATAAATTTATTTAACTACTCCCATGTTGCCCATTATTTGAGAAGGTAACCCCAACTCAAATCCCAATTAAAAGTATCATCATTAACCCAATTCAATTAATTAAAGTAACGTGATGAGATCACATCGATAGATTCAAGTACTAGATACTCAAGAAGTCCATAACCGGGGACACGGCTAACCATGATTAGTTTATACACGCTGTAGAGGTTTGCACACTTTTCCCCACAAGACTCGACCGCATCCATGATCGGATGATCGAGACATAGCCTTTCTGAAGCATTAACTCTCTACTCTGGGTAGACAGTACCACCTACAACCCTCTACATCTGCTAGTCTACCTCTTTAAGAGCTCACATAACTTACTCAACTATGTCAGAGCCCATAATGGCTTGTGGCTGCACACGGAAGTTTCTAGCATGAATAATCTTATGATCCCTTTGAGCCTGGGTGGCATTCCATAGGATAATCACACGGGTACCCCGGGATTTCCAAAAACAGACAACACTGGGTTCCCCAGGTGCCTCAACCAATCCACCCAGATGTATATTAAAGTTGCCACCTTAATTTTATCCATAATTAAATAACTCTCAAACTTCCATGTGTGAATCACGATCCAATCCCCGTCTACGAGCATGGCTAAGCAATAATAAGCATAACGTATATTCCCAGGGTGGTCAAAAGGTATTAGGTTCCTACCTCAAGTACTACAACCAAAACCACATGTTCCCAATCCTACTAATGCAAATATGTTGAGGGGCAATACTAATGCATTGTAAAAACTGGGTATAAAGAAGTATGATCAAAGTGTAACTTGCCTTGTTGACGATCTGCAAACTCTAGAGATTCGTAGTAACAAGCTTCGCACTCCGGAAAATCTAGCATAGACAAACAATAGCATACATAAGCAATCACTCAATCGAAACACGAGAGAAACCGAGAAAAGATCCAAATCAAACACGAAACAAGCAAACAACTTAGACTAACAAGAGTCAAAACCTAACAGTATATTAACATGTGAATTAGATCTTAATAGTAGGTACATGTGATTTAGCTAATATTTGCAAAAAGATTCAACTCAAACAGAGCAACGAAACTCAAAATACGAACGAAACAAGATCGTTTACTAATCTAGACTAAAGTCAAATTTTGCACTAGCAAAATCATATTCAAGTTAGTTAACCAGAAAGAACAGAACGATACGAAGATTTTGGCGCTGGTTTCACCTAATTTGGATAAACGAATAAAAAGTTATGCTAGTTTAAAGATCAGGGGCTAAATCGCGATAAAAATAATCGCGGATAAGTCCCTGGCCGAAAATAAACTAAAAAGAAAAAGACTAACGAACGAACGTTCGCTATCTGAACTAATCTGACGAAAACGTCGTTAAATGAACGAACGGACGAACGGCCGCTAATTAAGTAAACCGAACAAAACCGATCTAAAAACTGTAATATAAAAAAACGGGAAATAAAAAATAACCGAAGAACCAACGGTTCTTACCGGTTTTCAGAGAAAAACCGGCGGCTCGGCGGCGGATCAGCGGTGTCGGGCAGCTGCGGGGCGACGATGAGGGGCTGCGCGGGCGGCGGCAGGCGGCGGCAGCGGCTGCGGTGAGCGGCGACGCTGCTGCTGCTTGCGGCGGCGGGAGGAGGCGGCGCGGCAGGGTTGGGAGGCAGCAGGGGTGGTGCGCTATTTAAAGGCCCCGAGGGCGGGGCAGCTTGGAGGAGGGGGCGACCTCGGG